>NW_025764592.1:0-19633 GCF_021365365.1 Ilyonectria robusta
AGTAATAGATAAATAAAAAGACTTAATTAAATAATTAAATAGTATTTATAGTATTATATTAACTATAAATAAGATAATTAAATTTAAAAGCTACTTATAGTATAACTAGCTTATAATATATCTATTTTAAATATAATAAAGCTTATACTAGCTTATACTAACTTTAAATTTACTTTTAATATTTATAGATTATTATAAAAAGAACTTTTAAATATTAAGGTAATTCTTATTATTAATTAGCTATAATAGCTATATAAAAAAATAAAGATAAAATTAGAATTTATTAAAAAATAAAAATAAAAAATTATAATTAAAAACAATTAAAAAGATTAATTTTTTAAAAGAGGGATATAATTTATTTTATAATAAAAAATATTATAATAAAAAGGCTAAATAATAAATTAAACTTTAAATTTATTAAATTTTATAAAATTTAAAAAAAATCTTAAAAAATAATTATAAATTAAACTTACTATTAAAAGTTAAGCTTTATTTAATCTTTTATATTTTATTATTTAAATTAATAGTAAATACTATTTAAGTTAAGATATAAAATAATAATTAAAAAATAAAAATTAAGAATAACTAAGAATTTATAGTTAAAATAATCCTTAATATAAAAAGAGAAAATAATAAAATAAAATATCTTATAAAATAAAAAAACTATAATTTCTTAAAAGATATATAGAAATTCTATAAATACCTTATATATTACTAAGCTAAATTAAAAGATTTTCTTAAGTAAGAAAATATACTAAAGAATATATATTAAAATAAATTTTAAAATTTTAATTATATATAATATCTTTTAAAGAAATTTTATTAATAAAAATAAATATTAAAAGATTATTAAAATTAAAATTCTACTTTAAATTACTTATAATAAGAATATCTCTAGAGGGAATAATAATAAAAAAAGATTTACTCTACTTTTTCTTATACTTTTTAAGCTTATTTATAAATTAAAAATCTTAATAAACTATTTTTTTACTTTTTAATTTTAATATATACTTCTAATAATAAAGATATATTAAATAGTTTAAAACTTTATTTAAAGTAGCTTATACTACTATTATTTACTGCTCTATCTTTTTCTTTTTTTACTTTAAATACTTAAACTTAGTATTTATTTTATTTACTATTTAGAGTATTAATAAGTAGAAAATATTATAGAAAATAATAGATTATATATATATCTTAATAGAAATATTAAAATTATTATAAGTATAGCTTTATTAGATATACTTATTATATTAAGATAACTTTTTAATTATCTTATAAAATAAACTCTATTTAAAATAATAAGAATATAATATAATATAATAATTAATAGTTTAGATAGTATAGTAAAAAGCTATATAATATTAAGTAATATAATTAAATATACTATTAGGTTATTTATAATAATTAAGAAATAAATTAAGCCTCTTAAAAATAAAGTTAATAAATAAATAATAAAATTATAAAATCTTAAAATAAGATTTATTAAAGAGAAGATATTATATTACAGCCTAGCTATAACTTATATTAAACTCTAGATATAGCTCTACTTTTTTTTAGCTTTTTAAAATAAAATATAATTTAGCTTTTATAATTACTATATAGGTAATTATACCTAATTATATTAAGTATATAGATAATTAAGTAATATATATTTACTATAAATAGCTACTTAACTATTAATATAACTTAATTACCTTAATTACCTTAACTTACTATATATTACTATATTTAACTATTACTAAATATAATACTTTCTTTATAAATAATATCCTAATTACTCTACTAATATAAACTTATAATTTATCTATTAGTAATTTAATTTCTTACTTCCTTTAAATTATATTTATAGTAAATTAAAAAATATAATTATTATAGCTTACTACTTTTTATTATTTTCTTAAATAGTATTACTTAAAATTAATTTTATTTAAATACTTAAATATTATAATTAAAAATAAATATATTATTTCTAAGTATATTTAATATTCTATTAATAAGAATAATATTATTATAGCCTCTTATTATTATAGTTAAATTAAAACTTATTTTAATATAAAAATTCTTTTTATTTACTTATATAGCTAATATATTCTTATATTTTATTTAGGTAATTTAGCTAGCTTTAAATTTATATTATAATTATAATTAAAGTAAATTTAATAAAATTTAAAAGTAATTAAATTTATTACTTATAAAAAAAACTATTAAAAGTATTATAAAAATTTAATAGCTTATATAAAATAAAAATATATTATTATTTAATAATAATTAATTATTCTTTAAAGTTATAATATATATTTATTATCTTATTATAATATTAATATTATTATTTTAATATATCTATCTTTTTTTTTAAGTAATAAAAATAAAATAATTAATAACTAATAATTAAATTACTTTTTATTAAATATAAAAAAGTATATATTTAGTTTTTTTTAGCTTTATTTAATATTATTAAATAGATTAAAGCTATATAGTAATCTTAAATAATAAAAATAAATAATAAATACTTTATTTAATATTAAAAAAAATAATAGCTAAATAATAAGATTATTACCTACTAATTTCTATTTAAAACTTCTGTTTAACTCCTCTAACTTTAATTCTATTATCTATAATTAATAATCTTACTATTATAGTTAATAACCTTAAAATAGTAATCTTATTTTAAGTAATAGAATATAAAAAAGATATCTCCTATTATTAAAAAACTAACTTCCCTTTTAATACTTATTTTATTATAACTAATTTTTAATATAGTAAATTTCACTTTAATAGCTCTTTTTAGAAATAACTTATTATATTTATATTATAAATCCAATTTTAATATAATCTTAAATTCTCTTAGAATTTAAAAGATAAATTAAAAAGATAAAAGCTAAATTTCCTCTTAAGCTTTCTTAAAAAAGAAAATCTATTTAAGCTATTACTATACTATCTATAATATCTAAATAAAAGCAATAAATTATATTAGCTATTTTTAGATATTATTTACTTCTTAGTAATAAAATTAAAGTTAATAAATAAGAAAATTAAATTTTATCTACAATCTTATTCTATATATTAAATAGAAATAGCTATACTTTATAACTTAGCTAAAAATATTAATAATTAATTTAAGAAGTTAAGTTTTCTCTAGAATATTACTAGAGCTTAATATAACTTTTAATTTTAGAAGCTATTATATTATATTAGATTGGTATAGATACTAGCTATATAGATACTAGCTAGAGGGGGAATTTAAATAAAAATAGGTTATTATAGATATTAGGGATCTAGAGTATTTTATAAGTTAGGTTATAGGAGTTTTTAGTATATTTATTAAGATTAGAGTTAAAAAAGTTAGATAGAATTCTAATAAAAAGAAAAAAGCAGCTTAAAACTTAAAACTTAGGCCTTAGTAATTATAATATATATATAATAAAAATATAGTAAATTTAAATACTAAGTTCTTTTATTAAGGGTAAAAAAGTATATATATAACTAAAGAAAATATACTAATATAAATTATTATAAATTAAAATTTACTTAATATAAAATTAATATACTAAGCTTTATTACTACTATTAATAGTTATTAATTTACTTTCTTAATAAGCTATATTACTTTTTAAGTTTATTAATTTCTTTTATCTTTTTTTTTTATAATATTAAAATAGTAATCTTAAGAATCTTTAATAATTATTTATTATTCTATTTAAAAGAAAATTTAATATTATTTTATTAGCTAAGTTACTTAATTTAAATTATAGTAAATTAAATATTTATATTTAGTTATTTTAATTATAAGCTAGAAGTTATAAATAAATAACTAATAGATAATAAAAGCTAATATATAAAGTTAATAATAAATATAGCTATATTTAATTTATTTAATTATTAAATTACTATTTTTAGTAATTTAATAAAAGCTAAAAAAAGCTAACTACTAAAAAAATAGAATAATATAAATAGAATATTAAGATATTAATTAATTATACTTATATTATAGTAATAAGTAATTAGCTATATTATTAATAAAAATTAATACTATAAAAATATTAAAAAAAGAAAAAAATATAAATAATAAAGATATTTTACTTAGTAAAGAATTAATAAAGAAAAATAACTTATATATAGTATAAGTTAATATAATATTATTAAATAAAAAGTTATATAATATTAAAAAAGAAAAAAATAAGAAAAAGAAATAATAAAAGTATATAGAAATATAAAGTTAGAAATTAGCTACTTTATAAATAATGTAAAAATAATAAGTAATTATAAATTTAAAGATTTTCTAGTTTAATAACTATTAAAATAATAAGTTAAAATTACTATTTTTAGAAGTAAATAAGCTATTTAATATAATACTTAATATAATAATACTTTTATATTTATTATATATCTTCTATAATATATAAATATATATTATACTTTAATTTATTTTATATTAATATTTTAATATATAAAATTAGTTAAATATTAAGTAAAAATAAAAGCTACTTTTATATTTTAGCTTAATTTTTATTAATATTTAAAATAAATTAAATAAATATACTGATTTTTTTTTTATCTTTTAGCAGCTAATATTACTATATTTTCTTTTAATATATATTTATATTTTATTTACTATTATTTTTATACAATATTTTTAATATATAATAAATAAATACTTAAAGATATAAATAAATAGCTTTATTTTATATTAGCTATTTTATAATAATTTCTTTTTATTATATATAGAATATTATTTTCTTATTTTATTTTTCTTATATTTTAATTTACTTTTTTTAAGTTATTATAATAGTAAATTTAATATAGCCTACTTTAAATTTTAATTTTATAGCTTATTAATATTTCTTTATTAAATTATCTTTTATATATATAACATTACTATTTTAATTTATATCTTTTTATAAAATACTTTTTTAATTATATTTTTACTATAAAAACTTTCTTTTTTTTAAGCTAACTTTAAATATTATTCTCTTTTTTAACTTTTCTTACTCTATTTATATATTTACTTATTACTATTTATTTCTTTATTATATTATATTTTAAATTTCTATATTAGTATATTTAATTTCTTTTTAAAACCTATTTTTTATAGAAATTATATATCTTATTTTTACTTCTTACTATTACTTTTTATATTATATAAATTTATTTTTTAACTTAAAATATAATATTATTATAAGAATTTAACTTTAAAAAAGTTAAAATAGTAATTAATATTATAATTTTTCTACTTAATAGCAGTTTCCTCTACTATTAAAGTAAAAAAAAAAGTAATAACTTAATTATAAATTAAGTTATCTAGCTATATTTATCTACTAAACTTAGAATCTAATACTATTAAATTTACTATTTTAAATTCTTAGCTTATAATACTTATAATATAAAAATATATTAATTAATCCCTTTAATAAGTAAAATTAATTAATTTACTACTCTATTATAATCTTTAATTTAATAGTAGAAAAAATAGAAAATAATACCTAATTTATTAACTTATTTTAAATAATATAATATAAGCTATATTAGTAATATAAAAGGTAATTCTACAGGGGAATTCTATAAAGGGAATTAATCCCTCTATAGGCAGATATATATAAAAAGTAGTAAAAATTCATATTCTCTTTAAAAAGAAATCTAGCTATCTATTTATAGAGGAATTCCAGGGAATTCCCTAGCAGTCCCTAGGAAATTCCCGGGCGGTATTGCTATAGAAACTTCCTTAGTAATTTCTATAGTAATCCTAGCATAGGAATTCTACTAGAAGTTTTCGGAAATTACCAGGAATTGATATAGGTCTTTAGTTACTCTAGACTTTCCAGTTAATATTGGGATATTCCAGGGTATTCCGCAATATTAAAGAAAATATATAGAAAGTTATTATATAGGTATTTTAGTCAGTTAGTTTAATATTATACTAGATTATATATATAAAATTAGATTAATTTAAAGCTTATATCTTCTAATAGAAAAGTATCTTATAAAATAGAATATTAAGTTAGTTATAAAAAGGTTTACTAATAAGATATTAATAGAGTTTATAGCAGCCTAATATCTAAAAGAGGTTAAAAATAAAGATTAAATAGAGAATATAATAATAGTAAGAAAATTTAAATAAATCTCTTAAAAATAAAAATAATTAATTAATAGACTTTCTAATAGCCTTAAGCTCTTTTAGTCTCTCTAACTTTTAGAAAGAATCTCTAATAAAAAGAAAAAATAATAATTTTTCCCTAATAATAATACTAACCTCCTCTTTTAACCCTACTTAAGTTACTCTAGAGATATCCCTACTAATAACTAGCTAGCCTAAATATCTCTAACTACCTATTATATTAGTATCTAAAATATACACTCTAATATTATAAAAGAGATTAAGATTCTTTAAAAAATCGGGATAAGATATCTTACCTAGGTATTTATAACTAGATATATATACTAAGAGTAGAAAGTAACTGAATGAGGTTAATAATTTAAAGAGAAAAGAGGAAGATAAGAAGTTAAAATAGAAACAGAGAAGAGAAGAGATATAATACATGCACGGGCCAGATTTAAGGTAATTAAACGAAATACAAGAGACGTAGTAA
Organism: Ilyonectria robusta; assembly: GCF_021365365.1. Taxonomy (NCBI): domain Eukaryota; kingdom Fungi; phylum Ascomycota; class Sordariomycetes; order Hypocreales; family Nectriaceae; genus Ilyonectria; species Ilyonectria robusta. Next base: position 6,587 of record NW_025764592.1, read on the forward strand.
GTGCACGGACGACCGCGTGGTGTGCACGGGCCAGAAAAGTGGTAATTTGATGAATTATATACACAACTGCGTACAGTAGATATTTGATTTATATAACAGGTCAAAATCAATAGCGGCCTTAGGACCGCATTTCTGTGACTGCTGAAATAATCTCCCCTCCACCTCTCGATGTTTACTAATGTGATGGACTTCTTCTACTCAAGCTAAGCAAGTTGCTGGCACGAAGCCACCATACTTAACACGATGCTCTCGAAATTTCCATGTTCCATAATACGCCTGAGATCATAGTAAACACTGGCCGATTCCAGTTTGACGCCCTTAGATCTCATAATTGCTTCCATCCAATCTTGACAGGCTGGCCATCCCCCCCCGGAAGCCAAGAAATAGTTGTTGAGATAACCGTCGAGATAGAACTGGGTCGAAATTGAGCTAGATCTCTTGGCCATTTGATAGATACCTACAGGAATGTGCAAAGGCTTCGCTTCATTCAACTTCTCCTTAAAATCTAGAACAACATCAAGTGTGAATCTGCATAAAGGCGGAAAGATCACAGCATGGGGAAGGAAAGCCAATTTCCAAATCAGAGGTGTCGGGCCTCTTGTTAGACCTTCAGGAATCGACCAGCGATTCAACTGCGCTGAGTGACTGCGAAGAATATCCGCTTCTGTGCTCAAAACATACCAGCAGATCCAGAGCAGGCACCTGAATTCCAAATTCGGGGCCTGAAACTGGACCATCTCTTCATCGATGCCATGGAGGTAACTGCATAAAATCTTTGCAGCTTCCTGTGAGTAGTGAATATGAGGTTCTTGGGATTGAAACGCCTGGACAAGGAATTGAAAGAACAGTAGCTTTGCCCGATTAATTCGCCCATTGCCAATTCGAGAATTGAGAAATCTCGAGGCGATTTCTGGCGGGAAATCCTTGCTTTCCAACCACTCAGCGTGTCGTCTGATACCCGAGATTGAGCGACGAAGCTGTTTGGAGGCTTTTCGATGTACGTTGTGGCGACTCAAATCTGGCCATTGCACTCTGCAGAGTGTCACTCTCGAGAAGTCCCGAATTCGAGACTTCCGACGTTCTGGCGGCATCGGCCCACGAGCTATGAGACCCCCAACGTGAGAAATGATCCGACATTGGAGTTCTCGCTGAGTGATGCAGGCCCCCTTGCGTCGAGGGCATGAGCAACCGTCTTGATGTGTGGTTTGTGCAATGAACTTCTCCACAAATGCTCTCCTGCCGCTAGACTGGATGTCTTGGAGCACAGCCTCAGTGAGGGGGTCTGGGGCATTATCGTGCGAGTCTTTGAAGAAAAGAAGAAGGTCGCAGTTGCGGCTAGCGGCATGTTAGATATCTGTGATGGAGACATCCTGAGATTGCGTATCTTCACTCACCATATCAACGACATGCCTCTAAACTCTGCACGTCTTTCCTGCTCACAGCGGGGACAATGTGTTTCGTACCGGTCTTCATGTGGGAAGATGATGCTGATTTCAATGCGGTCGTCCTTGCTGACTGTGTCTCTGAATGGCTTTGCAGGGCGGCTGGGCAGAATATCGATGTCGGAATCGGCCTTGTGAATGAGGTAGCGTTGATGGACGATCGCCTCATTCCCGGGATCGTTCTCGGGGAATGCCCGGAGGAGCAACTCGTGGAGACACTGAAACAGGTCAGTACGAAGAGTGTTGATTTGGTTGGTTATGAAACGCGTACGGCCCATGAGGAGACGGATACAAAATCGACGTGGCCTCGTTTGCCACGGGGATCTACCAGAGTGAATCCGTCCGCGAGCGGTTGATTTTCTTGACTATAAAATTGCATCACGATTTAGATTAGAATCAGCGGGAGGTATGGGAACCCACTCACCCCGAGTACAATTGTTTCTTGAGAGTGATGATCGATATCTGCTCCTTGAGGTCGTTGTGGAGCTGCTGTAGTTTCTGAGAGTAGCGTGGCCATTTAATCTTCACTATGGCACCCAAAAATGATTTCCGAGGACGGCCCCTATCGAGATGCGGTTTGAGGGCCTTGATTTTGGAATAGAATCGCTTCAGCAGTCGTCGAATACGCTTGAAGTCCTTCGCAAAGGTGTCTTGGGCTCCCTCATTGGATTCCATGAAAGCGTCAAGGTACTCAGACAAACCGGTCAGCTGATGGTATATGGTTTTGTATTGCTTGAATTCCTCAACAGCTTCCCCTCGAAGGGGGCTGGTGACTTTACGCAGCCCTTTGACGAGTAAATGACAGTCGCCAATGCTGACTGGTATGGACATCTTGCTGGTTTGATGAAGAGTAAGGCGAGGAGGAAAATGGACAGAGTTTGTGGACGCTGAGTTTGTCGGAATGGCTGTTATGTAGGTGGAGAGGAGAAGAGTTGCAAATCTCGTGCGTCGTTCATTTCTCCCAACCTGGCTCACGGCTTTTGTTGGATCTGACGGCGACGCCACGCTGTCACGCTTCGACGCCCGCGACGGGTTGAAGCCTCTTGCAGAAGGTGGGTGGCATTGGCAGCCTGTGAGGCGGACAATTGATGGTGTGGCATGCGACTGAAGGGCGTACTGGGAGGCATCGCTCAAGGCAGATCCATCGGTTCGCCCTCGTCCACCGCAGTAAGCAGCCAACCGGGTGAAATTGCCTTGACCATCTGCACATTGCCCATGATGAATGGTGGTGCTGCGTTGGCTGTACATATACCAACCGGCTTCGTGAGGGGGTTGGGGAGCCAGTAGTATATCTCAAAGCTGCAAGTAGTAATTGGCTCGGCTGGGCGACTCAGGGCGCATGTTGGGGGCTGATCCGGTCACACGCCCTCGAGGTGCATATTGAATGCCTTTCGGGGTGCCAACTCAAGTAAAGCGGACGATTCTGCCCTGTGTAAAAGCCAATAAGACTCGGGTAGGTGTTGCTGCATAATTCGGTAGTTCATCCACAGCCATACGATGTGTCCAGAGCAAAGCCTCGGCCTGCCATCACCATTGCTAGCTGCGTAAGACAAGCATGATCATCATTACCCGATCCATTAGACATGATTATTGCGTGCGATGGCAAATACTCTTTTATTTGTTCCTCGCTGACAATGAGTTTTGATTCAAATTTAGATATTACACATACTAAACAAAAGCAGATTACGGCACAATATTGCGCTTCCGCCGCTCTGACTGAGAGTCCTTCACGGAAAAGCGTGCTTCGAAATCCAGCCCACCGAGGTCGACCCAGGGGCAATTGAGCAACAGTCTTGGATAACATCGTCCCATTTCGCCGATTCGCCTTAATGGAAAGTATAATCGTGATGCAAGACTATAGTTGACGTCGCTTCACGTTTCGATAACATCGCGACAAAAAGGACTGGCAGTCTGAACACGGCGAACGGAAATCTGCAACTTTTTTAACACTATGAACTGTACATTCGAATTCGTCGTTGTCTGTTGCATAGCGCTGTTCATAAATCGAAGCAATCCCCCCCCTATCTTAGTTGTAGGGATTCTGTGAGAGTGAGACAGCTAGAAGGATGGCCGACCAGCCCTTGGGATTGGATTGCGCACATGGGAGAATCTCTCATCTTGGCTTTTTCATTCCCAGCACAAGTCTTCTGCCCTCAGCATCTCAGTACACATGCTGCTCTAGTACACGGATCAGGAATGCATATTGCCAGCTCTCAAATCAACATGATCCACCTGATTGATAAGGCGCCAAACACTCGTGCTCTTATCCGGACTGACTAGCAAAAACTTAATAGTTCCCTGTCCTTCATACGCAGACTTTGCTTCCTTGCATGATAAGAAACAGTTGACTATGTTTGTCAAGTCATCTCTCCATCCATACAAACTCGTCTCAAAATACGACACCCCGTCGATAATGCAGCACACTGGAAAGTCGGAGCTCAGTTGGCACACAAGCTGTTCGAAAATGAAGCATAAAGATGTCGTGCTGAGTTCTCCGGCGGATCTCGCTGCATTCAGTTGACTTCTGAAAAGTCTCGGGTCTGGAAGTCCGTCTTCGGGCCATTGTAAAAGAAGCTGGTATACAAGACTCCGAATCAACCCGTGAGGCCCGTGGAGGCCGTTGTTAGAGTTGATGTGCTCCCCCGCAAAGAAGTATAGGATGATCCTCGGTGTTTGCGCTAATGTCAAAGCCGTCGAATTGTAGTCCTCATGGACATAGGTTTCAACAAGCCCAGCGCAAGTAAGGGAAGTTGGTGCAAGACGGCCAATACTCTGATCATCGCAGTGTCCATCTACAAGCAACATCTCAGAGCCAGTACTCAGGAACCAACCATGGAACTCGGACGTCTCCATTAGGTATTTTGCTCGCCCAAGTGCCTTGGGACTGAACTCGTGATATTTGCGGAGGACAAAGCCCAGATCCCGAACGTGTGCCGTTCTCTCGTTCTTGCTGCATATGGTCTCCATAATATCCTGCACCATAAAATCTGCGGTTGATGGTGAATCATCCGGTGCTATTTGCGTCATTGTTAGAAACGTAGTGCCACGTTTCGGGCTCAGCAAAACAGACCTGGATATGGCGGTGTAATCCTCATTCTTTCCTGGACCAGAGTATACAATGAAGTGACGAGTTCCCTCGTCGATATCAATTCTCTGGTTAATAAAGACATATCTTCGGGTACTGAATCTCTCCGTGCTTGGAGTTCTCCAAGCTTCAAGGTGTTAATGTTGTTTGCTTCTTCTGTGGCTTGCGTGAGCTGTGTAAGCTGTTGGCCAACGTGACTGAATCCTTGGCTCATTTGATCTCTGCTGTGAATGACGTTTTCGTGCATAAGCTGTAACCCTGGCCTTATTATTGCGATCTCCCCTGTATTCAAGTTATCTCGGCAACGATCGAGATTTTCTTTCGCGACGTTCACTAGCTTCAAAATGTCTTCTACTTCGGCTACCGGATCATAAAAGACAGACTTCGTCAGTGCTCTGACTTCTGTAGTCGAGATTATTAAACATCCTTTGAAGAAGACATAACAAAGATACCCACTGGATTTTTCGGTTCTTCTCAGAAGGACGTCAATGAGAGATGGTATAGCCTTGATAAGCTCGTCATTCAGGTTCTGAAATGCAAAGAATAATGATTCGTCGTCGGGGTAATGTTGGCGTAATCTCTCGGCGTCGATTATTGCTTTAGGCATGCTGGAAAAGCTGTCATAAATCTTTTCGCGAGCAACTGATCTGTCCTGCACCGCCTGTTTCACCAATTGCGAGTCAACGTTCATGTGGCCAAGGTCTTGTCGAATATACTCAAAGTTTAGGGCCTTGTTCTACTTTTCTTACCTTGAAGATGATTAGCAATGCTCCTTTCAGCAATCCCAATCCATCGTCCTGAGGGATGCCTTCCAGAAAAGGTTTAACGTTTCTGGCAATGCCGTGGCCCTTCCGAATGGCCTTTCGAAAAACATTGTTATTCGCGCGAGACTCGTATTCCTTCTTGGCTTTCTCGAGCTCATCGAAGACTTGAATCCAAGAACACGATTCGGGGTCGTAGTTTGACCAAATGTTGCGATCAAACTCGGTGGCCTGAGCAGCCCGGTACCGCTGAATAGCATGTCTCAGTCCACTGCGATCCATTAGTGTCACTGCCAGGATGGTTGTTCATCTTGTTTCAATAATTAAGAAGTCTGTGGTACGGGGAGCTGTTCAGCTGGGGAAAGAGATTTTGGGTACACACGAGTTTTCAAGTTTGTGGACGAAGCGCGATGTGTCTTTATCATATAAAAGTTGGGACGTGGAGGGGATATTCATGATTTGCTCTGAATAATTTCGAAGCCACGACTGGAAAATGAATATCTCGCGGTCGTCATTCATTCGCTCCCGTAGGGTTGAAGGGAAGTTTCTTTCGAAGCCTGTCATTCCCTAAATTTATTGAAACAGTAACCCTATCATCACTTTGTCGATATTCGTGCGCAAGGGACTCAAAATTAAATACAGATGATGAGGCATTTATGGGGAATGTTTTGGTATTGCTAGAAGTGAAAAGGCCCGTGGCGTCCACTCCGGGCCTTACTACATTAGGATAAGAGTGTGTCGAGTGCATGCAAGTGTGGGATCCGAGCCTGAGACATTTCGGTACCAAACCGCCGTTGTCTTGCAGGTATTTCTGGTAAAGGCAACATGGTTTAACTGGGAAAAGACCTGGGATGGGTTGTATCTGGCGACTGGGAGGACTATGAAAGGATCAAGTGATCATACTCAAGTTGCACTTTCCTACTGCATGTCAGCCCTAGTCACAGCCAATGGAGTGAGCCCAACGGCTTCCAAATGTACATCCACAATAAGCTGAACTGACCTCATGATTGCGTGCTTATCTCGGCTAGAAGCAGGCTGTTGGCCAAGCCTCTAATGACAGCCTATCAACCTGACAACTGGCAGTTGATGTGCATTGAGCTGAAAGCACTGGGGGGTCATGCGCGCATATCCGTATTGCACTTTCTGCATCCGCGGCCTTCTATTGGCCGATTACATAGCCGACCGCTCAAATCATGCCCGAAACGTTCTTGTACATATACTGTCGTTACAGTTGACTAGCCGCAATAGGAGACACGTATGTCAATTAACCAAACAGGAAGTGGTTCGAGCCAACAGTCAAAACACAATCTTGCCACTCGTATATTGTCAAGATTCCATCGGACCCCGCTCCGTTATGGTTGCGGAAGTCTCGTCGCTTCCCTTGTACTCGCTCTTCCACAAGTCTTCGAACTCAGTCACTGTTTACTTAACCTCCGTTTTGATCGTTGTTTTGTGAGAGAATTCACACTCAATCTTTGCAATGCAACCTGCTATGTATGAGGAAAGGGAACAGGGACCGGCTCTTAACCCTAGTGAGCCGATACTCAAACAGGAATCTTCACTTGCTGAGCCAGCGATGTCTGAAAGTGTCGAAGACATTACTGTAAAACAACCAGGAACTTTGAAAGAAGAAAAGATTGAAAGTACTAGTTCGAGCTCCAGCGAAGATGGGAGGTCGTCGCCGAAAGAGCGCAAGGAAGGTGAGTGAAAAATGCCTTCAATCGAATTACTGGATATTGACTCTCGACCCAAAGGAGAACTGGCAAAGCCATCATGGTCACAGCCAGTCAATGTCTCAGAACTAACCAGTGGCGTCACATATGAATGGCTGAAGGACATGACATCACGTCTGGTAAAGCTGGAGGGTATTCCCAAGAATGAAGAACATGGCGACGCCAACACCAACGAAGAGGAAGATCTTGATGAGATCGAAACAGAGCCGAAGGTGCGGGAATGCAATTGGGAGCAGTTCAAGAATCGCTATTCTGACGAAGAATGCACTTACGCGGTGGAAGCGCTCCTATCTGGAGTTGACCTTGATGGAGAGATGGAAGCAGAACAACTCAGGCGCTTGCCCGACAAAGAGAGAATCAAGTTCGTCGAGGCCAATCGTACCAGGCCTGCTCCTCGATCTGATGCTAGCAAAGTCGTGGACAAAAGGCGCGTCGAGCGTGTTCGCATCAACTCGCCAGCCGTTTTATCCCTTCTCAGGAAGGTCACTGGTGAGACTACTTGGTCTGATAAGCCTCACACCTTCCTGAGGCCTTTCGAGATCCTTATTCACTTCCACGACAAGATGGAAGAAGAATTTGTCAAATTGCAAGCCAAATTTGAGTCACCCAGCGATTTAATTCCAACATTGGCTGGAGACGACTCCCAGCAAGTTCTCTCAGATGCTACTCAGTCACGACTAGATCTAGCAGCGGGGGACGGGACCAGACTCGACCCAGATTCTGGCTCATGCACCCCCAGAAATGCAAATCAGAGCTCCTGCACGTCTCTTGGGGAATCCTCTGCTGCCAGTGCTGTGCGAGAAACGAAGGGTAACAAGCCAAAGGAGGAACCAGACTCCGCAGACCTGAACACAATCGACCGCAAAGGGCATAATGAGATCAAAGCCTACTTGGAATTCGTCAAGGCAAGGCTTCTCCCACCCTATCACAAGTTTGACGAGCTCAACCACACCCACCGGGCCAAGGTCGAATATGCTGACCTTTGGTCTCTCTTCCGACTGGGAGAACTTATTTTTCAACAAGACGATTCCAAGACGGACTCTGCCAGCAAAGGTACCAATAATCGTCGTCCAACCGGCGGACACCCAGAAGCACGGCGCCTATGGAGGGTCTACTGGATTGGCTCGGACGACATTGACTGGACCGTCGATAATCTTGATCAGGCTGATGGTGACCTCCGACGTAACACCATGGAGACCCCGGATGCTGTAGGTGTGTGGGCGTATTACATCGACTTTGATGGAACCTCATACAGAGCTGTGGCCCGTGGCTGGACCATCACCAGGTTCGATGATGAGAAGGAAGTCACAAAACTGGAGGTTTATCCAGTCCGGTTTGAGAAAGACTACAAGAGCACGATCCAGGAGCTCCAAACGAGAGGACAGCGTTTCCGAGATTTGCTACAACAGTCACACCCGGCTGTGGAACATGACGGCTGGACTTTAACTCACGATCCATCGGGTAATAGTCTTTCGCATGACGAGAAGTCAGAATATATCGACAGCGATACGATTATAGACTTCCAGGAAGCTTATCAAATGCGCCCATTATGGAAACCGGGTTTCTTGAAAGGTGGCATGAACGTGTTCGAGCCCGATACTGAGTACGACGACTTTGCAATCATCCAATGGTCTGGAGCAGATCGCTCTAAAGTCATTCGGAAAACGAAAGAGATTGTTGTCGATTATGACGATGTCATGTCATTGGATTGGAACAAGTTCCTCGAAAAAGATGATTTCGTCGTTGACCCGGAAGTAAGGCCAATCGAGACCGACCCCGCCAAGCAAAAATTCACGCCTGAAGACCTTGCACTTCTCCCTGCAAGATTGTTTGTGTACTCTCTACGTCAGCGGCGGTTTGTTAATGCGAACATTGCAAATCTAAAGCCGCTTCCTGTAGTATCTGATCCTTTCAACGAGCTCAAGATAACCGATTCAGACAAGAGCTTGATCAGATCTATAGTTCGCGATCATTTTGATAAGAAGGACATCCAGCGAACTCTCCAAAACAAGGGTACAGAGCCTGTGGAACAAGACTTCATACGGGGTAAAGGGAAAGGACTCGTCATTCTCCTTCATGGTGCCCCTGGAGTCGGCAAGACTGCCACTGCTGAAGCTGTTGCGTATGCACATCGCAAGCCTCTATTTCCAATCACTTGCGGTGACCTAGGAATTGACCCTATCAAGGTGGAATCGACGCTATCTGAGATCTTTCGCTTGGCTAATCTATGGGATTGTGTACTTCTCCTTGATGAGGCGGAGATCTTTTTGTCCCATCGAGAGAAGAAAGATGATAACCTCCAGAGAAACGCCCTAGTATCAAGTAAGCACATGTCTAGCATAATTCTACTAACTAGACATGGTTCTGACATTTCCTCTAGTTTTCCTTCGGACTCTAGAGTATTACCCTGGCATATTATTTCTCACAACTAATCGTGTGGGAGTTTTGGATGAGGCACTCAACTCACGCGTCCACGTTAGCCTTCACTTCAAACATCTGGATGCACCTCAGACCTTGGCTCTTTTTCAAATGAACCTCAAGCGATCCACGCTGATTGCAAAACAACGCGCTGCAAACACAGACCAGCCAGAGTTGATAATCAAAGGAGACGAGATCACGGAATTTGCGATGCAGAAGTTTCACCAGCGTACAGATCCCTCAGCTCCCTGGTGGAATGGACGTCAGATCCGCAACGCTTTCCAGGTCGCCACCTCTCTAGCCTACACAGATAAGAGAAGTGAGGATGCCGGGTGGATTAGATATCTAGGCCGTGAACACTTCGAGCATGTGCTGAAAGCAATTGAAAACTACGATAGGTACCGGCAAGAACTATTTCACAAGACAGACAGCGAGATAGCAGAACACCGCGAAGAGCGATCTAGTCGAGGGTTTAGTGATAACACTATGAGCACACAGAATCGACCAGGCGGGGATCGCCATCAACGCCGCTCATTTGGACGTCAATCGTCATCTTTTTCTGCTGCTTCTTTGAGCAATAGGAGTACTCCCGAGAGGCAGTTAGATCCTGAGCCTCAGGGTCATGACTTGCGTGGCGCTGCGACTCCGACTCGCTTTATGAACAGAGCGTCTTTAAGTCCTGGCTACGTTAGATATGAAGGAGGAAGTTCAGAGCGGCCGTTGTATCGACGAGACTACGATGAGCGTGATCCTAACAACCTTGCGTACCCTTGATTAGGGGGATGACTTACTGTAAACGGCTGGACTCGTGCGCCTAGGGCTATTAAGAAGATTCGGAATCAATTTCTCATTTGACGTTACTAGTATACTCTACTGAACTTTCTATCTAACCTGCATTTAGCTCTTCTACTAGCAAGTTGCTTGTACAATGATATGAGAGACGAGTCTTTTAAACTACAAGCTCCTGAAATCTCTCAACAGTAACATTGCCGCTTTCGTTGAACACTGCCGCATTTATGCTGGCCGTCGTAATCAAAGCCCCTCTTGCATTTATAGTCGGCAGTGCTCTCTCGCAGACAAAACGGTTTTGGTTTATGAAGCGCTAGGGACCTTTGTACTTTTTCAGCGCAATGGAGGAGGCTGGTCACGGTTCGCTGGGCATTTCTTTCTGCGGTGATAGCATTGGTTCTGGGAGGAGTCATATGTGCTGCAAATGTCGTAATTGAATCTGAAATGCTCTGTTTGCCTACTCTCAAGGCGGATCCCTTCCACACATTTACATACAGTTTTGATAGCAATTTCAAGAGCAAGGATCAGTGGAAGTAAGCCGAGATTAGAATAAGTAGAATAGGGGGTAGAATCGAACTGCAGCTGGTATAGCTTAGGACCTGTATTGATCGAGTAGAGATAATGTCGGGGATCGCAGAGCACATATATAGTATATCACGTCAAATTCTCATAAAATGTTAAATGAAATTTATTCTAGAAATATTTTCTCGTATTTTGAGTTAAAAGCAAAACATGATGATCTAATTCTTAAAGAGAACGGAAGTTTTCCAACGCAACAACGTGAAGCTCAAGCGCTCAAAGGTATATACATCACCAATGGCGACCCATTTTGACTCTATGATGCTAACCTTCTCATCCTTTGGCGAATTAGTGTCTGTCACCACAAACTTGTCACCGCCCACGGTGAAAACCTGCACTTCGACGCCCTTCTTGATACTGCTTAACTGCGTCGAGAAGCTTTTGGCCTCATCTAAGTTAACAACAGCCAAGTTCATCCACCCATTGGCATCAATAGCAGCACTGACATCAAGCTTGGGCACCGTGCAAGTCGTCTCAACCCACTCGGGAAATGTCTTGCCTTGATACGTTCCCGTTCGAACGTGTACAGCGACCGACTTTCCGCGCATGTACTTAGAAAAGAGCAGCAGTGGAAAGTAAGTCGTCTGCTTCCAGATACCCACGGGCGTAGTCATAAGTGGCGCAATAACGTTGACGCTCTGCGCGATGGTCGCCATTCCGAGGTCCGCACACTTGGATGGCGCGTTCGGCGGCGTACACGGACGAGATGTTTGCGTAGTGGCCTTTGCCCATGGAGTAGTAATGGATGGAATGCATGTCGACGGATTTGATGCACTGCTAGAGGACGTATCGGTCCCAGTCTGAGTAGCCGTCTTTGCCAGAGGATAAGTGTGATGGATGGGTCAAGAAGTTTCAGGGCTGAGAATTGTCAGTGTCTGTAAGACTCGGGACCTTTTAGCGTTGGAATGCCTTACCTCGTGCCTACTGAATGGCCTTTTTAGCATAATCCTTTTTGGAGTGCTGCTCAACTTGCCTGCGCTTTGTGAGTGTTTTGTCAACAATGCTGTGAGTCATATCGAAATATGGGGGTTAGGGATGATGGGTGAGTTCCGAAAACAAAATTTGCTCGGAATAGAGCAAAAATGATATGGACAATAGAGCAAGAAAAATATAATTGAATAAGACTAGTTCTATATTTTTCCCTATCCTGTAGAATAAGTTATCTTGGTTTGGAATATTTAATAGATTAAAGTTTAATAAGTTAGTTGCTGATATGAGAAAAGTCTTGGCTTACGATTAATTTAATTGGGTATAGCGCCGAGATAGAGTAACTTTATAGAAGGTGTTGGATATGCAATTTGCTATATACAATAGCATAAGTTATTAATTAAAATAATATTAATTAAGAAGGTTATTCCTATATTAATTAAGGGTTATAGAAGTTCTATTTATACTTAAAAGAATAGGAATATTGCTACTAAAGATAAAAGTTACTATCTATTACTACTAGCTTAGTAAGTAACTTTTAGTTAATTCTATATAATATAGAGATATATATTATACTACTATATAAAGTCTTAATTTAATAAAAGGCTATATTTAATACTGAGTTAAAATATACTTTCTATCTATTTTTATTAATATAGAGATTCTATTCTATATTACTCTTACTACTAACCCCCTCTAAGTATATAAATTAATTAATATCTATATATATTCTACTATCTAAAGGTATTTAAAATAATAGATTTATTATAATTAATTTAATTAGATAGATAGAAATTAATATAATAATAATAATATTAATAATTACTTATAAGTTAAGTACTCTAATAATAGATTAATCTATCTTTAGACTACCCCTACTTATATAGTTAATTAAGCTACCTACTAACTTTAAATATAAATAAAATAATAATTAAATATTCTAATTAATTTATTTAAAGACTTTTCTTATAAAAAAATAACTAAGATTTTTAAATATTAATAAATTAGCTAATAGAAATTTAAGTAAAATTAGCTATTCTAAATATTCTAACTTAAAAGATTTTACCTATTATTTTATAGCTTTAATATTTTAAATAGAAATAAAAAGCTTATTTAAATTCTTTTTAATTATAGCTTTTTTTCTCTTTTTTAATTAGGCTAATTATTACTTTAAAGCTTTATTTTCCTCTTCTAATTATAATACTTTTATCTTTAAAATATCCAGACTCTTATTTATAATTTAAAATAGCTATCTTATAATTAGGCTATTATAGCTAGGTTAACTTTATAATTACACTAATAACTATATATTC
>NW_025764593.1:0-19204 GCF_021365365.1 Ilyonectria robusta
TAATAAGTAATAGAGGGAGCTTGTAGCAGACTTTACTTATTAAGAATATATATGCTACTTCTTTTTTCTTCCCACTTTACTAACTGCCCTCTCTAGCTTTAATTTTCTATCTTAAAGATACCTAGATCCCCTTCTACACACAATAAGCTCATATATATACCAAGTATTATTGCAATTATAGATATACTACAACTTTATTTTATAAATTACTTTATACTAGTATAAAATCCCTTCTTTAAAATGCCTTATAGACCCTCTATTAGCTATTTTATACCTTAAAGCTCTAGAAGAAACTTCTTAATAAGAAATTTAAAGAAGAAATTAACTACAAAGCTTGCTATATTTATAATAAATACTAGCATAAGTTATTAATTAATATAGCTAAGAAGATATTGTAGAAAGGGCTTACTCTTATATATTAATAGTATCTTATAACTAAAAAATCCAAGCTACATTCTATTAACTGCCTAATTAAAGTTTATAATAGTATTTTTAATAATTAATACAGTCTACTCTATAAATATATTATTTATAATAATTATCTCAAAATTAATAATATTAAAAGGGATAAAAAAGTTATTATTTTATAAGATCTTAATATTTCCTAATTTAATAATTAGTAGGTTCTTTATATTAATCTTATAAATATTTCTAATCTAATTCTCTATATATTTATTAAGAATTTAGGATAAGCTTAACCCATATTAATAAATTCGCAATTCTATAATTATTTCTTAAAGAAGGCAGCTGTAAAATACCACCCTAACAATCCCACTACTAGCAATATAATTACAGCTAGCAAGATTATTACAGCCAGCATTATAGCTAGCATTGCAGTTAGAGTTAGCAATATTAATACTAACGAGGCAGTTATAGCGCTAAGAACCTAGCTTATAAGCTAATAACCTTAATATATTATTACAAGCTATTTAAGGGATTATTTAAGATAAAATAATATAAATACAGCTAGCAGCTACATAAGGTATAATATAACAGTCTGTTATTTTACGAGTAAATATATAATTTTAAACTACTTAACGATCAGCTATATTATAAATTGAGATATAGAGGCTACTATTAAGCTTTAAGTATTTTGGTCCTCTACTGTCATCTCAACAAGCACCTCATCCCGGACTAAGAGAGTATCTGCGTTATTTTCCTCTAGCCGGAAGTCGGCCTCCCTTAGAGGACTTACTCCCTTCAATCAAGACCAACAGTCCTAGATCTTTCATACAGAACCCTATACAGGCAGATACCATAGTTGTAGAGGGCTACGAGGAGAGTCAGCCAAAATGTCAGAGATGGCGGCATCGGGTCAAAAGAGGTAACCTACTGCTATATAAGCAACAGGTTGTCTTCGAGTAATAGTGTAGTTGTTGGAGTCTTCAATGAAGGATATCATGTGGTTTGTTAATACTTCCTAATTGGGAAATTGAAATTGTAAGCGCGATCCCTTATTTGGCAGGCGGTGATGGCTAGCGTGTACTATTCCTAATTAGGTTAATTACACGGGGAGCCTAAGTTTTCACACGGGGACCCGAAGCGTACTCCGGTAAGACTACACCTGACCATGCCGCCCCACACCCCCCCCTGCCGCGCCGCAGTACAAGGGAGTGACCTAGAGCGCGTTCAGAAACAACACCAGCCAATTCCTCATACAACGCGTTCTCTGTATCCCTATGGATTCCCAACTGCCCCCTAGCCAAGCGGTCAACTTGTATGACGACGACAGCTTCATCCGCGTTGACTATCACAGCTGCCGTGAACGCCCTGAGGATAATACGTGCCGGCCAATTGAAAATCCGGACCTGGAACGCGGCTACGACTTTGAGCCAATGGACCTTCCAAGCCAGGCCCCCGTCATAGCAGCCTTACCCCAGCAGCCGCTGTTGCTTTTCCAGGCCTTTCTACCCATTTCCCTAGTAGAAAGCTGGGTTAGCTATATGAATAGCTGGGTTAGTTCCCTCTTGCAGCAGTATGAGGCCAGCAGCCGCAGATTGAAGCCATGGTCTCGGCTGTTAGATTGGAAGCCAACCTCTGTTACTGAAATCTATATGTGGATTGCAATCATTATTTATATGCAGTTAAATATGATACCAAAGATCAAGCACTATTGGAAGGTTTTTAAGCCCGGGAAATTCACCTCATATCACCCAGTAACCGACTACATGTCTTATGACCGATTCCAGCTACTATCACGACATCTTCGTCTCTGGGACTTCACAACGATCGATAAGGAGCCTGCCTTAAGCTTCTACAGCCGCACCTACAGCCGGGTCAATGCCTGGTCTGACCACATACAGCACATGTCTACTATTTTCTTCTCCCCGGGCACCTGTATCGTTATAGATGAGTGCATGGTCCGCTACCTCGGAAGGTGCCGCGATACAACAACTGTCCCTAATAAACCTACGCCAACGGGTTTCAAAGTGTGGGCTGTGGCCCAGCAGGGCTATTTCCTACGGTGGATTTGGCACAGGCCGGGCCGGAAGTTCGGGCCCGTAGGGGTCCGGCCGGCTCGACGGCTCCAAGGGTCACAGCTACGGTGGAGCCGGCAGCAGTTCCGTGAGAGAAGTACGGTCTATCTGAACCCAACCCAAGCTGTGGTTGTTGCCCTAGTAAATCTGCTGCCGGATTCCACACATCACGTCTTTCTCGATAACCTTTTCTCTTCACCCGGCCTCTTTCTTCGGCACCGGCAGCTAGGCTACGGGGCCACAGGCACAGCCCGCCGTAACGCCGGCTTACACGAATCCCTCGTCAGCCTCAAAGCTGCAGATAACACAGCAAAAGGCAGCATTCCTTTTAACGAAGTCAAAGCCGTCCCTACTAAGGATAATAAAGTCAGTTAGAAAGACATAATTATACTATATTTCCTTACTAATTTGTCTTCTATTAGGTTAATCAGATTGTGTGGAAAGACAATGCCCTCGTTGTGTTCTTAACAACCCGATTTACGGGTGATGAAAGGACCAGCTGCAAGAGGAAGAAGCCGACAGGGGACCAAATTCAGTCACGGCTGATACAGCGTTTTTTCAGTGATGAGCCCGTTAAGGAGCTTTCTATCCCATCTATCGCTGCTGCTTACAACCTCGAGATGAACGCAGTAGACTGCGGTGACCAACGGCGGTCTTATTGGGGCCCTAACCGCCGTGTACGTAGGGGCCCTTGGAAAACCCTTGCTTGGGACTTTTTGCTAGAAATAGCCATTGTGAATAGCTTCATTTTACAGAAGCAAGGGCAGCCACAGTGGCAGCCGATAACTGACCCAGAGGACTGGCGGCAACGCATTGTTGATGACCTTATGGCTGCGTACGCACCAGCAAGTCAAGCCCGCAAAAGGTTTCGGGTTGGAGACGACTTTACGCCTGTCTCACAGCACAATTGGGTCCGAAGGAAGAATCCGTCAGCATGCCGGGCTTGTCAGAACGTACGGCTAGGCGAGCAGCGGTCGCGGCGACCGCGGCCGCCGTTGGAAGCAACAGCCGGCAACGGTAATAGCGGCAGACGGCAATCGCGTTGGCGTTGTGAGCAGTGTGATGTACCTCTTTGTAAATCGGGAAATTGCTGGGACTTCTATCACCACATAAAATAGGTGGAGGCAGAGGTACCTTTGATGTGCAGCATTTTAGTTGGTTCAGATCTCTGCTACTAGCGCAAGTGTAGTCTTACCGCACCCAAAGGGATAGGTTCTCCCTCGTTAGTCGCACTAATCGGGGTCAGGTGAATTTCGAATGGGGGTCTGATGGTCACAACACGCGTTACCTTGCCCAAGACGGCAAGGCGTGGTCAGGCATATCGCGGGTAGATGCATATCGCAGTTTGCTTTGACTCATTGCAAGGTATGCATATGATTCACTACCAGTTAAACCGACTAACCGGGTCAGTAAGTTCGCAGACCCTGAGAAACTGTTCCCGTATCCAGACGACTTGGTCCCCACGCAGCCCACGACAGATGAGCTCTCCGCCCTCCCTTGACAGCACTTTGATCAGGCTATTCAAGTGAAGCAGTGCGTGCGAAGGGCCTTGAACCAGTATATGTCGCTTGTAATCGAGGAGACTCATCGCCTGATCCCCTCGGAGATACTGCGTACGCACGGCTTCGTCCAAGTCTTGGTCGTGGTAGTTGGGGATTCTGATCGCTGGGTCCGCCAAGTCGTGCATGCCTCCGTGATTTTGGCGGTTGCCCATGTAAAACGGCATGGACCGGCAGATGGAGTCCACCAACTCCCTGCCGCGATTGGGATCTGGGAAACTGTATTCCTTGGTAGCAATCGAGATGGTTTGCTGCAGCGCCTCGGGGGGCGCTTTCGCAAGCAGACAGAGCTCCATCCGCAGGACCATGAGCCGGCAAACGCGCCATACATTCCAGATCGTGGCAATCTGGACGGTCGGGTATATATCGCAGAACCCGAAGTAAGCAAAGGTGTCTTCTTCGGGTTTTGCATAAGGCTGCCATGAGGCCGGCACCAACTGAACCCAATCCAAGAGTTGTGCGTCAACGGACGAAGCGTCCTGCCACCAAGTCGCGAGGGCCAGACCATCCAGGTTATTCTTGGCCAGCCCGCACATGAAGGTGGATAGTCTCTTTTGCAAATCGGCAATCGAGAGCCCGATCAGGTCCAAGACTGCACTCGGGTTAGCTGGCATAGAATCGTCCCACCCCGCATCGAACCAAACATCCAGGCCCGAGGTGTCGTCCGGTTGCACTTCCATATATGTCGACACATCACAGTGCCGCAGGTAGCTCCTCAAGTATGCGCGGCAATCCGAGTCCGGGACGCTCCCGGCGCCATGTTCGAGCAATGCACGAGCCCCGTCTTGGTGGGCGCGCATGGTACGCTGGTGCGTCGATCGAGCAGCGAGGCTCTCGTAGAAATGCATCAAGATAGCGCCGAGGACGGTACTGTCCTTTGACCGCTCGAGGGGATCATTGAGAGCTGCTTGCAGGCGACTCAACGCCCTGGTAAACGGAGGATGAGGCGTTCGATAGCTGTTTGTTGGGGTTTTCCACAAACTCCAGAGCTTCGTTGACACGGCGGTCAGGACGGTCGAGAGGACAGAATCCGGATGCTCCTTGGCTACGACAGGGAAAAGAGGCTCCAGGAAGCCCTGGGTCGAGTGAAAGCTGCGTCCTAAGCCCGCGATCGAGGTGAGGAAGAAGCAGACAGCGGATGATTCGTCGCTGGGGGTAATCGTTGCTGGTATGACAGCCTGCCTTGTCCATTCTGGCGTTGTCGACATGCGAGGGCTCCTGGACCGTGATGTCGGCGAAAGGAGCCTTGCACCAGTGCCCTGGTCCTTGAACCGAATCCCGCCTGTCTTTTTCTCTGATTCGTAACCTCCACACACCCGTCGCAGCCGGAGGCATTCACGACAGCTTGGCCTGTCCTCGTCGCATTTGACGCGTCGTTTGCGACATGTCGAGCAGCCCTTTGAGGGGCCATGGTTGACCATGTCTGCTGCGCAATGATCACGAGGACCGATGTCGCTTCTGGTTGAGAGTTGCCACGCGGCCGGTTCTGTTTGCGATTCGCCGCATCCAGGGACTGAGTTATAAATACCGTCGTGCGGAAATTAGATAGCGTTGCGAACGAATCATAGATTGTTGAGTTGAGTAAAAGTGGAGCATTGGACAGTTGCTTCAATGGAGTTACTAAGCAGCCCCTGACAGGGACTGAGCGCGGTTTATTAGGAACGCGCACGCACGCATTTCCCTTTGTACACAATAAGGCAGATTTACATCACTCTATGACCACAATAGCTACGCGTGACATAGATCTAGTCACGTTTGGTAGCCTTCGGACAGGTGGTGACGTATAATAGCGACTCATTGCGGAATTCAGTGATGAATTGATGGTCCAGGCCTTCTCATCTGCCGGACTAGCGTTGCTAGTAAGACTTAGGTCTTACGGGCTGGGCTATGCTACTATGGCAGTGTTTGCGATGGGAGTTGCGAAAGCCGTGGGGTGGCTGGAACTAGAGAGGGGCAGAGCATTACAAGGCGACCAATCGCAAAGAAGTTGCCTTGTCCGTCCTAGTCGTCGCGGTATTATTCACGATAGCCTCATGGTTCCCGGGAGTGCGCAACCAGGAAAACACCAATCGCAAACAGGCTCGATGCACGGATGGTGCATAGTGTAGGTGTAGGTTGGTTGTGGGTTGCTCTCGCTGGAACAGATTGCGAGAACAAGCAAATGAAGATAAAAGGCAGTGCATCGCCGAGAACATTGTAACGTGATCAATACCGTCATCAGCAACTCTACCCAATCTTCTCTACTATACACTTACTTCTGAGTGCCTTTCAAAATGAAGTCAACTTCCCTGTTCAGCGCTGTTCTGCTGGGGGCAACGGTAGCCTCAAGCTCCATTCTCTCCCGCGACTCTGGGCCATCATCTTCGTCAAAGGAGCCGGAGGATCCCATCATCCTCTTGAGCAAGGATGAAAGCTTCCATTTCGAGCTGCTCTTCACCCTCGGAAACACCATATTCGGGGCTGGCGACGTCAACGACGCCTTGGCCGCAGCGAAAGACATCAAGGCCGGGAACTTCACCAGCTGGCTTGAGACCTTCCACGCGTTGGCCGAATACACCAAGAAGCAAGCCGAGGATGCGGACAATGCGTACGATCCATTGAACGTCCGGGAAGCCTGGTTCGCCGCATCGAGCTACTACCGTCAGGCCGACTTCTACAACCATGCGAACTGGACGGACCCTCGTATCAATAGCTTCTGGCTCGAGCAACGCGCTGCGTTCGACAAGGCGCTTGCTGCACTGCCCGTTCCTGGCGAACGTATCCAGATCCCGACCGACAACTTCACCATTGAAGCAATCTGGTACACAGCCGCAGCCGACGGGGTCAAACGGCCGACCTTGGTTATCGGCAACGGATACGATGCCGGCCAGGAAGATTCCTACCACTCGTTCGTCGTACCAGCCTTGGCCCGTGGCTGGAATGTCATGACCTACGAAGGGCCAGGGCAGCCCACGGTTCGCCGCAATGATGACATTGGTTTCATCCCTGATTGGGAGAAGGTTCTCACGCCAGTGATCGACGAGTTGATGAATCGCAAAGGCTGCTTCGTCGATGAAGACCGGCTGGTCCTTGTTGGCGTTTCAATGGGTGGGTATCTAGCCGCTCGTGCCGCTGCGTTTGAGCCTCGGATCAAGGCTCTTATTCTCAATGGCGGCGTGTGGGATGTCTACGAGGGATACGCCGGTCAGCTGACCCCGGACCTGAAGGAACTTCTCGCTGCGGGCAAGCAAGAGGAATTTGACGAGGCTGCCTTGCCGCTCTTGGATAGCCCACAGGTGCCTACAGCCGTGCGCTGGGGTCTAGGACACGGACTGTGGTGCTTCAAACAGCATTCCCCGTACCTATGGCTCGAATCGCTCAAGCAGTACACTCTCAAGGACGTTGTTGAGAAGATCAACGTACCCGTCCTTGTCGTCGATTCCGAGTTCGAGGGGTTCTTCGCTGGCCAGCCGGAGGTTGTCAAGGACGCACTCGGCGATAAGGTAACTTACAAGTTCTTCAATGGAACAGCTGGATATCACGTCCAAGTTGGAGCTGGGCAGGAGTGGAACAGGTACCAGTTTGCCTGGCTGAACAAGACACTAGGGTGAGCAGGATTAGCTTCAATGTGTCGCGACCCGGCCTGGAGGTTAGCCAAAAAGGTCATGTGTATTAGACCGCAATAGATGTATATTGGGCGTGCTCGAACCGTACCCCTGGCTGACAGCATTTGCCATGGAACCTCATCCTCTGTTCGCTGATTGTTCCTTTGCATCTTCCATGCAGGAGCCTAGCACAGGACTTGACCGACCTCGTGTTTCTGTTTCCTGACCCCCACTTACCAACACCCCATCGTTTAAGTCTCCATCTTTACCTACCTACCCGGGACCCCTTCCCACGCTCCAGTCCACCCCCGCCCCAATCAACCAATAGCACTCCAATCAATCCACACCCAATCAACCAATGAGGTGTTAGTGCTCCAAGCCCCATCGGGGGCAACGTTGGAACTTGGCGCCGCCGCTTCTCCAAACTGGGCGGGCCCCCAGTGGGGCCGCATGTCCCTTCCCTATGTACTAATGTAATGTGACAGTCACCCGCTGTTGCTGTCGCTGCCGCTGCCGCTGTCGCTGACGTCTTCACGCTGTCGTTTGCAGTGACGTTCCATCCACAGCCTGGTTGTTGGTCCATTTGTTCGTCAACCTGACTTTATTCCCCCATCATCCCATTCCACTGTGGCATCCTTGATGCACCTTACTGTTTGCCCAATAACTTTGAAGTCCGTTCTCTGCTGCCCTGCGCCCGACCGATGTTGCACATGTCATGCACACACCCTTCCTTGCTGGACGCACCCCCAGAAGCCCGGAATGGCCTGGTAGAGCGCGCTTGTGGACCAGATAGACCTCTTGGCTCTCTGACCATGTGCCAATGTGTCACCCTGTGTCGTTTCCCTTGGCTCTCGTAGCATCTTACGCACTGTAGCTACTAGATGCAGTGGGTTTGTTGGCCTGATGAATTGCCGTGCTGCGATTTCGTGACTCGGTGCCCGGTGATCCTGCCGGTTCTGCCGCCTTACTCACGGTCACTGCCGGCCATGGGCTTGACGTTAGCTAAGGTAGCTCTTCCATTCTTCCCCCTACTATTAGGCTTGCTTCTCCAGCTCTTTCCTTTCTTCCTAGCTCTTCCTCGGTCTCAAGTGACGATCGAGCAACCCTACCTTGAGAACCTGTCCCTTAATCTTCGGCTTCAACTTCCGCTTGTCATCATCATCATCGTCATCGTCACCATCATCAGCCTTCTCTTCTTCACCTGATCTTCACTTCCCTCCCTTCGCTCCCACCACATCGCCCATCATGAGATTGATCATCCGCGATGACGCTGCGTCGTCTAGCGCCTACGTTGCGCAGTACGTCGTCGACCGCATCACCGCCTTCAACCCCACGCCCGAGAGCCCCTTCGTCCTCGGCCTGCCCACGGGCTCCAGCCCAATGGGCGTGTACAAGATCCTCGTCGAGAAGTACAAGGCTGGCCAAGTACGTTCCCCCCTTCCATCAAGACTGCAAAGTCTAGCCTCTCTAACAGGACCGTGCTAGATCTCCTTCGAAAACGTCATCACCTTCAACATGGACGAATACGTCGGCATCCCTCGCGACCACCCGGAGTCGTACCACTCCTTTATGTGGAAGA
The DNA here is from genome assembly GCF_021365365.1 of Ilyonectria robusta. NCBI lineage: Eukaryota > Fungi > Ascomycota > Sordariomycetes > Hypocreales > Nectriaceae > Ilyonectria > Ilyonectria robusta. The sequence goes on from NW_025764593.1 coordinate 9,200, forward strand.
ACTTCTTCTCCCACGTCAACATCCACCCCTCCAACGTGCACATCCTCAACGGCAACGCCCCCAACCTCGAGTACGAGTGCGTCGCCTACGAGGACGCCATCAAGCGCGCCGGCGGCATCGACCTCTTCCTCGCCGGCATTGGTGAAGACGGCCACATCGCCTTCAACGAGCCTGGTTCCAGCCTCGCCAGCCGCATTTAGGCTGGCTATGGCGGCTAGAGGACATAGGAGGCTAACTGGTTTCATGGCGAGGGAAGTACTCACAGCCTGATCCTGAGGAATGCAGGACTCGAGTGGCAACTGGCAGACGTCCAGAACGTGATTCTGAGTGTAAATAGGTGGAGTGAAATCGCGGATCTCGAGATCTTGCGTCTTCTTGGTGGTGTCAATATCATCCAGATACTCCTCGACGTCAACGAAACGCCAACAGATATTCCTCAACTCCAGCACAGGGTCCAACTCCAATTTGGGGACGACGAAAGGTGGAGCTTTATATTTCAGCTTGTGGACTGGCTGTATAATAATGTCTGGTGAATTCGCAGTAGGGAGAATCAGGCATTAGGGAAGGCGGCGTCCGGGCCAAGGACGAAGTTATTCGGGATTCTACTACGAAGCACTCTCTATATCTTCTGGCAACCTCATGTACACCGTATTTGATTGAGAGCGACGTCTGTGTGTCATCAACGTTGATATAGTTGCATCAGCAAGTGCCCAATCGCCCAACGCGTACTCGGTGACTGTTGCAGCGTTCATGGCTGTATCGGCAAATGGCTACGCTATAGATACTGCTCAGAAAGGTGCTGGCCGATCCAACAGCGGGGTTAGGACCCCAGATATGTACCATATTCCGACAGCCCTTCAACAGGTACCCCAAAGCTTGATCTCATCAGCCCTTCACTTTGTCAGGGTGATCATATTTCCTCTCAGCGTCGACGGCCCTTCTTCTTTGCCTCCTTTGGTAACTCGGTCGCCCAAAATGCCTGTCCTGACACGGGACTTTGCCAATAGAAGCATTGGGTTCCATCTGCTGCTGTCTCTCCCATCCAGTCCTTGGTCTCGGTCTTGACTTCCTTGCCATCTGCAATCGTAAAGTATACCTTTCTGTTGCGCCTATACGTCTCTACCCAATGGGACTCGCTTGAACCCGGCGGCATGGACCCTGTAGCGGATGTGGACGACCCCTTCCGTTGTAGGTTTTCCGTTCGCTGGGTGCCATCCTCCGTTCTCGCTACGCGGAATACTCGATCTTGCGAGTCTTGAGCCAATACCACTCTCCGAACCTGCGGCCCAGGCCTGGTCCTTCTGCGCAGAATCTTGCGAGAACTGGCTCGCTCGACCGTCCGAATTGTTCCCACCTAGCTGTGAAGCTAAGATTGATCCGACATGGACGGAATTGAATGGCCCTCTTATAAATTCTGGCGCAGGCGGGCGTCGGCCGCCCGCAGTTTGCGAGCAACCCCTTTATGCTGTTAGTACGGCCCAAGCGGTATGAAGATTAAATGGCACACTCCGGTTGGGAGACATTAGCCGTAAGAGGTGATTGAAGAGCGCTGCTTCTAGAGCGATCCCATCCGCCTAGATGGTCGTCGACTCTTCCGAAGGGAGGAATGTCGTAACCCAACCGTGAAGAGCCAGCTGCAGCCCGTCTCCGTGATCTTGCTCGAGATGGTGACGCCGAACATACCCGACTCCGCGCACGGGTAGACAATCCTGGAAATCTCCGCGTTCTTCCTCGCCCCCAACTCTATAAGCTAGACTCTGGAGATGATCAGGACCATGGCCGTGTTGACCTTCACGTTCAGCGCCGTGTCCATGCTCGTGCGCACGTCCACATTCGCGCTCATCAACGCCTGGGAGACATTGTTCGCGATGAGGATCACGGACTCGTGCGCGGACTTGTACTTGTAGACGGACGGCTCCGGAGGCTCATCCAGACCCAGCCTCGTGTGGACCAAGTCGGCCGCCTCTGGGTTCTTGCTCAAGCCGCAGGTCACGCACCTGTCCACGTTCGCATTCCTGACTATATTTATAATAATATTCAGGGTCCTGTGCGAGTCGAGCTGGCGCTACATCCATCGCATAATACGTCATCAAGAACAAGTAGATCAACCGGTTTGTAAACATATGCTATATAACGTCCCTGAAGTGCAAGAACTGCTCGAAGAAGGGCAACCTCAGGATCAAGCTCTGCGGCAAGTACGGGAAGATGGTCATGTACATCAACAAGGTCGTGGATATGCCCGAGTGGAAGCAGTAGACTGTGGACATCAGCAAGGTCAGATACTTGACTGACTACCCCGGCAGGTGCTAACCCAGCTGCCCGTCCACGTTTATGGCGATGAGGGAGACGACATCGAGAGGTTCAACATGGCCGCGGAGTTGTTCGAGGGCGAGGAGTCGGAGCCGGTCGACGTGGCCGCATCCCAGCATGGGGGGAACATCAACCAGGACCTAGACGCGAACATGGGCGTCGGCACGGAGATCAGCACGAACGTCGCCAAGGAGAGGTTGATATATATAATTGCAGTTACGAACACGAGCGCAATCCTGAACGAAAACCGCAATCCGACGGTCTACAGGTGCCGCAGTATATGCAAGACCGTAGTCGCGAGACTGCTCCTGACGACGAACCCAATAAGACTGAGTACCCGAATGTGGACAGGATGTGCTATAAGTTTACATACGTGTGTATGAATGACTGTGAGACTCGTACCGCACCGATATACACAAATCGTAGTCAAGTCCTACCGTACAATCGGCGACATTCACGAATCCTAGATCAAGGTCGAGACCATCGACACCGAGATGTCGACGGTTGGGCAGACGAATAAGACCAAGATCGCCGAGTGCCACACGGGTGATGCTCAACAAAACTGATCTGTGCAAGAACTGCTGCACCAACGCCGATACCGACAGACACGGGTCCGGGACCATAATCAAGGGCTCGTAGATGGAGTGGTAGGTGGTCGGAGCATATACACGCTGGAGTATACGAACGAAAACCCGACCACCAAACGAAAACTCGACCACGATCCGACCACGGTCATGGACGTCAACCCCGTCCGACCATGATGCGGATCATCGAGACCTACACGCTCCCCGGTGGAGGATCAACACATAGCAGAGCGAGATGACGAACATGAGCATGAACACGAGCAACAACGAGGAGGGGTACCTGTTCTTTGGAAGGACACGCAAGAGTACGGGTTCCTCTGTCAGTGGTTCTACTCGCCCTTTACGCACGGCGGGATGACATTCGCGACTGCCGAGCAGTTCACCATGTACAGCAAGGCCAGGGTCTTGAACGATAACGGGATGGCGTACGAGATCTTGAACACGCCCGAGAATCACTCCGGGGAACACAAGAAGATGGGGATAATAGTCAAGAACTTGGACGTGAACATCTGGACGAGCAAGTGCGTGGATATCATCATCACTGGGAACATGCAGAAGTTCACGCGGGACTCGAACCTGATCAAGAAGCTGATCAAGACCGGCGACAGGGTGTTGATCGAGGCCAGCCCGTACTACAGCATCTGGGGCATTGGGTTCAACGAGAACGAGGCGTTGATGAACTTGGAGAACTGGGGCGAGAACAAGCCCTGCAACGAGCACGAGTACTGCGTGGGGTCCTAGGACAGACCCGGCGGATGGCACGTACCTCGTCACGAACGGGTTTGCGAAGAAGGACGACATGATCTCCTCGGACTCGAACTTGATGAACCAGATAGACTAGGAGCATCCAGCGTGAACTCGGTCAGAACCCTGCTCGAGCCTTGCAACCTAGTCAACCTCGACTTCGACGGCGAGACAGGCCTGGACACATGGCCTACCAAGTTTGTATGGCCGACTGTCAACAAGCACAAGAAACTCATCGACAACATCAACTGGCTCGAGAGCAGGGAGAGAGACACGCACCCGAACGGGATCGGGTTGATGTTCTACACATGAAGACGAAGTCAGTGTCAGGATCAACGAATTCGGCAAAACCAGGGTCATAGTTAACTTGGGCGCGAGACCGCACAGGATCGGAAACGATGCGGATGCGAGGGCGAGATCTGCGACTCGATGATGCCACTGATGCCCGTGATGGTGATGCCGGGCCCGTGCTGGTGGCCGAAGTGTCGCGAGGACCTGCGGGCAGAGGTCTTTGGTGAGCTTGGTGACAATGTGCTTGATGAGAGTGAACCCACAGTATTGCAACTAAATTTAGGTATGACGCCGTGAGCCAACACTCCACATGGCGGCTGAGGCGCCAGTTGCCGCGGGATCCCGTAATAAGTTAGAGTGCAGCAGTGCGAGATGGACCGGGCCAACATCCATCCGTGCGGGGAGTTGCCGAGGCTTTCCATTTTAGGCGGTACTCACAGTGCCACATTACAGTCGGGATTTTAATTCGCACATTAGTCTTTAATCACCAGTCGATTAAATTTTGTCAACTTTTTGGCGGGGTGTTTGTGTTGTCGAATCAGCGTTAAGATGACCCACACACATGGGATACAGTGCAGAGTACAGTGCCCCTCCGGAATACACACGTTGTCTCTCCATTGCCAATCATTTAAATTTTGTGAACTTTTTACTCCGTAGCGGGGTGTGTGTTGTCAAATCAGCACCAAGCTGATGCACACCAGAATGCACACAGCTACAGTAACGGTTAGCGCATTGATCGCTGTCGCTGCATCCAAAAGGGGATAAGCGGCAACGGGAATGGTCCAGTTCCAAAACGGGCACCATGCACAAGAAGGGGGGGAAGCACTGATTGAGGTTGAAAGGCGCTAATGCAAGCCATCGGACGACGCCTCTCGGAGGGTTTCTTTGGAGCGATCCGAGGGAGATGAGATGATCCTGGGTTGATGCCTGGCCTTGATGCCTGGCCTGGCCTCGTTGCCTGGTCCTACAGAAAAGAATGACACTACAGTAGGGACACCGATTAAGATTAAGCAGAAGGTAGGGAGGGCCGCCTACAAAGCCACTTGCAAAAGTGGCTGGCTGTCCTGTCTCACACAGGCGACAAATGTTGAGTACCTACAGTAGATGGATGCGATGGCCTCACTTGCTGCGCCCCGCTTCTTCGTGGGTTCTATTGCCAGCTCACTTGCCCAGACCAGTAGAGACTGCGAGTTCCATCATCCGACAATTGCCCCACCCAGTCCACCACCATCACCTCAAGTCTCGACTTCTTGGCCCTGCGGATCCTTGAAACAAAGCCTCCCTTTCCCCTTTCCGCCAATCCGTCTCCACCCGACTAGACTCGGCTGCACCCGCCTGCGCTGCACCCGGAAGAGGCGCGGGCGATGCGGGGGCTGATACGGCGCGATCGGCTCTTGGATGGGCCCTGCTCTGGCGCACTTGAACCCGGGCTGCGTTGCCGCTTGGACCGGGTCCGATGAGAGTGAGAGCTCAAGCTCGACGTGAAGCTCGGCGTGAAGCTCGTCACGAAACTCATCGGCAGATCATTCATGTCCGCCGCCACAGATGCTTGACCAAGTGCATCTTCCGAATCGTCATCTGCGTAGGGATAATGATGAGAGGAAAGCGCTGGCTCATCGGTCGAGTCCTCCTCATACTGTATCTCGGTTGCAGTGTCGAGGCCTTCATGTGCGACGACCATGTTGTCTTCAAACGCTCTGGCGTTCGCAGCCTGGATGAGCTTGTCTCGGCGTCGTTTCGCCAAGTCCCTGGTGTTCCTGAATGCAGTGACTCCCTGGACAAATGCCTCGCGACTGTCAATCATACCAAATGTCCTCATATGCGTCATATGGTACTCTGGCCGTCCTCCCTCAGTCGTCGGCGCCGTAACGTGGTGGGCGTACAGCTTGAGCGTGCCGGTTCCAGCGTGGTAAGTCGAGCTGTAGGCGTAGGCATTACCGTCGTACTGGGGCTCCTCTTGACCGTAGTTCTGCAGTGCGTGCATCGCACGGGCGCCGTATGCCCCGGCGAGACAGGCTTGTCGTTTGGCGACGTCGGCATCCTTCGAAGGGGCTTTGGCCTCGAGGAACAGATTAGGCGCTGCGGGGTTGATGCGAATAGGGTCGCTAGTCACGTAAGTGAGGGTGTCATGAAGATGTGTAAAGAAGGTTCATTTCTCTATCTTGCGGTCGAGGGCTCGGGACCGTAAGGGTCCCGACCCACGTGACCGCACAGGGCCTGATGCCTCAGGCCCGACCCTGAGCGTGAGGCTCAGGATCGGTCTTTCCGCATCAGGGGTGGCGCCCATTGTTGGAGGTGGAGGGTATGATCAAGCCATCTAGATTGTTTTCGACGGCTGGGTCGATATCCTCAGGATAAGCCCCGTCGTAAAAGTCTGGCTTCGCATTGACGCTTGTCCCATCGGTGATTGAATCCAGGTTATTGAAGACAACGTTGCCACTGTTCGCGATATTGGCATCGCCGCTGATGACAGGAATGATCTCGCGCATTACGTCTTCTTCCGACTTCACCTCATCGTGTACTTTCTGGAAGGCTTCAAAAGCGCCATCGGAGAAACGGGATGGCGAGAGGGAGCGTCTCGTCCTCTCCCCCGACGGTGACCGTAGATCTGTCCCACTCTTGGGCGTCGACTTTAGGTTGTTTGTGTAGATGTTGTGGTCGATGATGTGCTGCTCGAAGTCTTTGTCGTACACCGAGGACCGTCTTCCCTCAGAAGAGACAGTCGTTGTTGTCGTAGACCGTGTGCGTGTGCTCTCTGACGAGGTGCTGGAGGTCAAGGTGTGAGGGCTGGATCGCGGTTCCGGATGCTGGATCGGACATGGTTAGATTATAGCTGGTTAAGATATAGGCAAAATAGCAGTCTTACCCCATAAATATGATAAAGATCTGGGCCGCTATATCTTGCAAATCGAGCAAGATCTGCAGAATACACCTCGGGAGCTGTAGAATATACCTCGGGAGCTGTAAACCTTAGAGAAGATGTATTATTTTGGCGATCATGCTCCCTCAGGGCGCGCGGCGTGAGCCAAACCTTGGACAGGCTATCCCAGAATTCTGGTGGGAAGTTGTCTCGTTGATTCTGCCGTCTTGCCATGAGTGACCTGTCGTTAGGAGACGAGATCGAGGGGAGATTCAGGCGGATATTCAGGCTGCTGCGAAGGTCGCCGCGTCGTTGTTGGCAGTTGCATTTAAGCTGGAGCTCCGTCGAGGGCGGTGGGGGAGGATCCTTTGGAAGTTACCAGCTAACTATTTGCTGCTCAAAAATAGAACGGCAATATCGGGATCGCGGGGTAGTCATGAGGCTGAGCAGGCTCGATAATATCTTGCAGGAAGAGCAAGAGGTGCCAGCGCAAGAAGCACGCCTGCATACCATCAAGCAGTGAGATAAACCAATCGTCAGACAGATTAACGGGGCAGAATCAGCTAAGAGGCGCGGAGGTGTAGACTGGTCGAGGCTCAGGATTGCTATCTCCTCTAGATAGATCTAATATGCTACAGAGCTATATATCTCAAGCTAAATACTGCTATACCTATTTAAGCTTCAGTTTCTTAAGTAGTTACTGGTTTTATCTAGCTTAATATCTGGCTTTAATATGTTCATACCTAGCTTTATTATCTGGCTTTATTATTTGATTCCTCTAGCTGCAGAAAGTCCGGAGGCTGCAAGTTACTTGTAGGAGCATAACAATTCTTCTCCGTTCTTGTCAGGGCCGACCTCTCCTCCACTTCATAAGCATACCAATAACCTGTGGATTGCCTGCGGTTAATCGCTCGACCAGCCAGGCGCGGGCAAGAGAGATGACGCTTAGAAGGTTGAGATCCGCGATGCCGCTTTGGATGCGGACGAGCTCGGCAATGACGAGGACAACAGCGCCGGGCGGTCCCAAGGCGACACCGGCAGGATACTCTTTTTGCCAGACCGACAATTAACCTGTACAGTCCATGTCAGATGCAAGAAAAACGCCCTCCGTTAAGTCCGTTTTGACTATATACAAACGCCGGCAAAAACTCAACTATCTGGTATGGGATTAGAATAATACTGTAGAGAAAGTCTTTAGAAACTATAAGGAAAATATACTTTTAGCTTTAGCAAGATAGTTTATATTATAAAAGCTTGTTGCATCTAGCAGATGGAAATAATTATGTGTGCGAGAAGCTCTTGATATTCTTCCTATCTAATAGAGGGTCTTTAAGGTCAGTCTTATAGATGAAGGCGATGATAACCTCGGATAACCTCGGACAGCCGAGAGGCTCCGGATCTGTTGGAGTCTTTAGCTTCAACTAGCTATTGATAAAATCAAGGAAAAGCTAGGCCTAGGGCTTATTCTGATAACAAGGCCGGTTACGAGGCAGGTAGCGATAGACGCCTATAATAATAGAGGAAAAGCTTTACATCTGCTATAACTATAGAAATCCGATATTCCGATACATATAATATCCCTGATATACTGATATATATAATAAAGCTCTTAATGAATATTTAAAATAAGCTTTTGTATTTATTATATAATTTTAAGGTAAATATTATACATTAAATTAATATTTATATTTTAAAAATTAAAATATAAATAAAATTAATAAAATTATAATATATATTATTTAAGTTTTTTTTTAGCTTTATTTAATATTATTAAATAAATTAAAGCTATATAATAATCTTAAATCGTAAAAATAAATAATAAATATTATATTTAATATTAAAAAAAATAGTAATTAAATAATAAAATTATTATCTATTAATTTCTATAAATAGCCTCTAATAACTATATTCCAGCTATTTAGTTTAGAATGCTATTTATATTAAAAAAAAAAATCTAAATACCCCTAAACTATAGAATAATTTCCCATTCTAGTATATATAAGCTAAGTATATCTTACAGTATAGCTATAAAAATATAGGCCCTAGCCTATAATATTACCCTCCTCCCTTCTAGAAGAAGAAGTTAAAAGCTATTTACAGCTCCTCTTATAGTTCTTATACCAGAGCTTCTCCTAAGCAGTAGCTTATAGGTTACTAATAGGTTTCTATATAGACTTAAAGTAACTAACCTACTTTACTAAAGCCTTCTTATATTTTATATCTTTCTTAGTCTTCTACTATTTATTTAAAATATATTCTACCTACTACTTCTTCTTACTATTAATTAGAATAGGTATTAATTATATATTATTAGATTTTTATAAGAGTAAGTAATTTATTAATACTAGATATAATAAATTAATATAAAGATTAAATAAATTCTATTAAACATATTTAATTAATAGAAGTAAAAGTTAACTTTCTAAATTATTTAGTATTTAATATATAGCTAGTTTAGTTTTTTTAATAGTTTTATAGTTTTTATATTTTTTAAATTTAAATAAATTTAATTACCTAATTTATATTTTAAAACTGCTATATAAAACTTATTAGAAAACTATTTCTACTTCTTCTAAGCTATAGTAATAGCTATTTATATTTATTCTATAGTATCTTATAATTATCTTATAAAGTGTTACAGGCTGGAGCCTGGAGATATAGCTATAGCTATATTAAAGCCAGAGTCAGACCAAAACTCAACTGCCGGGATCTACCGAGAGAGCACGGGAAGTTACCGGGCAACCGGCGGAATAATCTCCGAGAATACGGGAAGTTACTGGGCAACCGGCAGAAAGACTTCTTGAAGACTTTCTAAGGATTTTCTAAAGACTTTCTGAAGATTACTATAAAAACTATATAGGGACTGCTATAGAGGAAAATTCTTTTCTTTTTTTTAAATTTAAATAGATAATTTATAGTATTTTTTATATAGAAGATTCTTAAAAAGGTAGCTTTTAATATAAAGTTTTTAATAAGAATTTTACTTTTTTTTTTAATTTTTTTTTAATTATATAATTTGCTATTAAGTAGATTAATTTATTATAGTAGCTATATATATAAAAAAATAAGCTTAAACTTATTAAAAATACTTTTTAATTATTTATACTTATTATTATAATTAATAAGAAATCCAGCTAGTTATTTTAAATATAAATAGCTTAAATTTATATAATTCTTTTAATCTTTTAATTTATATATTTTATAGTATTATATATC